>NW_026896518.1:0-22930 GCF_033153095.1 Gastrolobium bilobum
CCCTAAACCCTAAACCCTAAACCCTAAACCCTAAACCCTAAACCCTAAACCCTAAACCCTAAACCCTAAACCCTAAACCCTAAACCCTAAACCCTAAACCCTAAACCCTAAACCCTAAACCCTAAACCCTAAACCCTAAACCCTAAACCCTAAACCCTAAACCCTAAACCCTAAACCCTAAACCCTAAACCCTAAACCCTAAACCCTAAACCCTAAACCCTAAACCCTAAACCCTAAACCCTAAACCCTAAACCCTAAACCCTAAACCCTAAACCCTAAACCCTAAACCCTAAACCCTAAACCCTAAACCCTAAACCCTAAACCCTAAACCCTAAACCCTAAACCCTAAACCCTAAACCCTAAACCCTAAACCCTAAACCCTAAACCCTAAACCCTAAACCCTAAACCCTAAACCCTAAACCCTAAACCCTAAACCCTAAACCCTAAACCCTAAACCCTAAACCCTAAACCCTAAACCCTAAACCATAAACCCTAAACCCTAAACCCTAAACCCTAAACCCTAAACCCTAAACCCTAAACCCTAAACCCTAAACCCTAAACCCTAAACCCTAAACCCTAAACCCTAAACCCTAAACCCTAAACCCTAAACCCTAAACCCTAAACCCTAAACCCTAAACCCTAAACCCTAAACCCTAAACCCTAAACCCTAAACCCTAAACCCTAAACCCTAAACCCTAAACCCTAAACCCTAAACCCTAAACCCTAAACCCTAAACCCTAAACCCTAAACCCTAAACCCTAAACCCTAAACCCTAAACCCTAAACCCTAAACCCTAAACCCTAAACCCTAAACCCTAAACCCTAAACCCTAAACCCTAAACCCTAAACCCTAAACCCTAAACCCTAAACCCTAAACCCTAAACCCTAAACCCTAAACCCTAAACCCTAAACCCTAAACCCTAAACCCTAAACCCTAAACCCTAAACCCTAAACCCTAAACCCTAAACCCTAAACCCTAAACCCTAAACCCTAAACCCTAAACCCTAAACCCTAAACCCTAAACCCTAAACCCTAAACCCTAAACCCTAAACCCTAAACCCTAAACCCTAAACCCTAAACCCTAAACCCTAAACCCTAAACCCTAAACCCTAAACCCTAAACCCTAAACCCTAAACCCTAAACCCTAAACCCTAAACCCTAAACCCTAAACCCTAAACCCTAAACCCTAAACCCTAAACCCTAAACCCTAAACCCTAAACCCTAAACCCTAAACCCTAAACCCTAAACCCTAAACCCTAAACCCTAAACCCTAAACCCTAAACCCTAAACCCTAAACCCTAAACCCTAAACCCTAAACCCTAAACCCTAAACCCTAAACCCTAAACCCTAAACCCTAAACCCTAAACCCTAAACCCTAAACCCTAAACCCTAAACCCTAAACCCTAAACCCTAAACCCTAAACCCTAAACCCTAAACCCTAAACCCTAAACCCTAAACCCTAAACCCTAAACCCTAAACCCTAAACCCTAAACCCTAAACCCTAAACCCTAAACCCTAAACCCTAAACCCTAAACCCTAAACCCTAAACCCTAAACCCTAAACCCTAAACCCTAAACCCTAAACCCTAAACCCTAAACCCTAAACCCTAAACCCTAAACCCTAAACCCTAAACCCTAAACCCTAAACCCTAAACCCTAAACCCTAAACCCTAAACCCTAAACCCTAAACCCTAAACCCTAAACCCTAAACCCTAAACCCTAAACCCTAAACCCTAAACCCTAAACCCTAAACCCTAAACCCTAAACCCTAAACCCTAAACCCTAAACCCTAAACCCTAAACCCTAAACCCTAAACCCTAAACCCTAAACCCTAAACCCTAAACCCTAAACCCTAAACCCTAAACCCTAAACCCTAAACCCTAAACCCTAAACCCTAAACCCTAAACCCTAAACCCTAAACCCTAAACCCTAAACCCTAAACCCTAAACCCTAAACCCTAAACCCTAAACCCTAAACCCTAAACCCTAAACCCTAAACCCTAAACCCTAAACCCTAAACCCTAAACCCTAAACCCTAAACCCTAAACCCTAAACCCTAAACCCTAAACCCTAAACCCTAAACCCTAAACCCTAAACCCTAAACCCTAAACCCTAAACCCTAAACCCTAAACCCTAAACCCTAAACCCTAAACCCTAAACCCTAAACCCTAAACCCTAAACCCTAAACCCTAAACCCTAAACCCTAAACCCTAAACCCTAAACCCTAAACCCTAAACCCTAAACCCTAAACCCTAAACCCTAAACCCTAAACCCTAAACCCTAAACCCTAAACCCTAAACCCTAAACCCTAAACCCTAAACCCTAAACCCTAAACCCTAAACCCTAAACCCTAAACCCTAAACCCTAAACCCTAAACCCTAAACCCTAAACCCTAAACCCTAAACCCTAAACCCTAAACCCTAAACCCTAAACCCTAAACCCTAAACCCTAAACCCTAAACCCTAAACCCTAAACCCTAAACCCTAAACCCTAAACCCTAAACCCTAAACCCTAAACCCTAAACCCTAAACCCTAAACCCTAAACCCTAAACCCTAAACCCTAAACCCTAAACCCTAAACCCTAAACCCTAAACCCTAAACCCTAAACCCTAAAAGATGATGTTGGAAAGCGACCATCCCCTGGTGCAACCTGGTGCATCATGGCTCATCCTGGTGCACCACAGCTAACCCTCGTCCACCAAGGCTCATCCTGGTGCACCACAACTCACCCTCGTCCACCACGGCTCATCCTGCAGCACCACGACTAGCCCCTGGTCCACCACAGCTAGCCCCTGGTCCACCATAGCTAGCCCCTGGTGCACCACGGCTCATCCTGGTGCAACACGGCTCATCCTCGTCCATCACGGCTCACCCTGATGCACCATGGCTCATTCTGGTGCACCACGGCTCATTCTGGTGCACCACGGCTCATCCTGATACACCACAGCTCACCCTGGTCAACCACGGCTTGCCCCTGATGCACCACAGCTTATCCTAGTGCACCACGGCTCATCCTGCTCTACCACGGCTCATCCTGGTGCACCAGGGCTCACCCTTGTCCACCACGCACTCACCCTAGTCCACGGATCATCCTGGTGCACCACGGCTCACCCTGGTCCACCTCGCGCTACCCCGGGTGCACTATGACTTATCCTGGTACACCACGGCTCACCCTGGTGCACCACGACTCATCCTGGTGCACCACGATTAGCCCCTGATGCACCACGACACATCCTGGTTAACCACAGCTAGCCCCTGGTGCACCACAGCTCATCCTGGTACACCACGGCTCACCCTGGTCCATCACGGCTAGCCCCTGAAACATCACTGCTCATTCTGGCGCACCACGGCTATACCCTAATGCACCACGGTTATCCCCTGGTACACCACGGCTTATCCTGGTGCACCACGGCTCAACCTAGTCTACCACGGCTCAGACTGGTGCACCACGGCTAGCCCCTAGTGCACCACGGCTCATCCTGGTACACCACGGCTCACCTTGGTCCAACACGGCTAGCCCCTGGTGCACCACGGCTCATCCTGGTGCACCACGACTAGCCCCTGGTGCACCACGGCTGATCCTGGTGCACCACGACTAGCCCCTGGTGCACCACGGCTGATCCTGGTGCACCACGGCTAGCCCCTGGTGTACCACGGCTCAACCTGGTACACCACGCCTCACCCTGGTCCACCACGGCTAGCCCCTGCTGCACCACGGCTCATCCTGGTGCACCACGACTAGCCCCTGGTGCACCACGACTCATCTTGGTGCACCACGACTCACCCTAGTTCACCACGCATCCTCGTGCTCCAGGACTAGCCCCTGGTGCACCACGGCTCATCTTGGTGCACCGCGGCTAGCCTTTGGTGCACCACGGCTCATCCTAGACCACTACGGCTAGCCCCTCGTGCACCACGGATCAACCTCGTGCACCACGACTCATCCTGGTGCACCACGACTAGCCCCTGGTCCACCACAGCTAGCCCCTGGTCCACCACAACTAGCCCCTGGTGCACCACGGCTCATCCTGGTGCAACACGGCTCATCCTCGTCCATCACGGCTCACCCTGATGCACCACGGCTCATTCTGGTGCACCACGGCTCATCCTGGTACACCACAGCTCACCCTGGTCAACCACGGCTTGCCCCTGATGCACCACGGCTTATCCTAGTGCACCACGGCTCATCCTGCTCTACCACGGCTCATCCTGGTGCACCAGGGCTCACCCTTGTCCACCACGCACTCACCCTAGTCCACAGATCATCCTGGTGCACCACGGCTCACCCTGGTCCACCTCGCGCTACCCCCGGGTGCACTATGACTTATCCTGGTACACCACGGCTCACCCTGGTGCACCACGACTCATCCTGGTGCACCACGATTAGCCCTTGATGCACCACGACACATCCTGGTTAACCACAGCTAGCCCCTGGTGCACCACAGCTCATCCTGGTACACCACGGCTCACCCTGGTCCATCACGGCTAGCCCCTGAAACATCACTGCTCATTCTGGCACACCACGGCTATACCCTAATGCACCACGGTTATCCCCTGGTACACCACGGCTTATCCTGGTGCACCACGGCTCAACCTAGTCTACCACGGCTCATACTGGTGCACCACGGCTAGCCCCTAGTGCACCACGGCTCATCCTGGTACACCACGGCTCACCTTGGTCCAACACGGCTAGCCCCTGGTGCACCACGACTAACCCCTGGTGCACCACGGCTGATCCTGGTGCACCACGGCTAGCCCCTGGTGTACCATGGCTTAACCTGGTACACCACGCCTCACCCTGGTCCTCCACGGCTAGCCCATGCTGCACCACGGCTCATCTTGGTGCACCACGGCTAGCCCCTGGTGCACCACGACTCATCTTGGTGCACCACGACTCACCCTAGTTCACCACGCATCCTTGTGCTCCAGGACTAGCCCCTGGTGCACCACGGCTCATCTTGGTGCACCGCGGCTAGCCTTTGGTGCACCACGGCTCATCCTAGACCACTACGGCTAGCCCCTCGTGCACCATGGATCATCCTCGTGCACCACGACTCGTCCTGGTGCACCACGGCTAGTCCCTGGTGCACCACAGCTCACCCTCGTCCACCAGGGCTCATCCTGGTGCACCACAGCTCACCCTCGTCCACACGGCTCATCCTTCTGCACCACGACTAGACCTTGGTGCACCACAGCTAGCCCATGGTGCACCACGGCTCATCCTGGAGCAACACGGCTCATCCTCGTCCACCACGGCTCACCCTGATGCACCAAGGCTCTTCCTGGTGCACCTCGACTCTTCTTAGTCCACCACAGCTCACCCTGATGCACAACGGCTCACCCTGGTCAACCACGACTTGCCCTTGATGCACCACGACTCATCCTGGTGCACCACCGCTAGCCCCTGGTGCACCACGGCTCATCCTGGTGTACCACGGCTCATTATGGTGCACAATGGTTCACCCTGGTCCACCACGCGCTCACCCTGGTCCACGGCTCATCCTGGGGCACCACGGCTCACCCTGGTCCACCACGCGCTAGCCCCGGGTGCACGATGACTTATCCTGGTACACCACGGCTCACCCTGGTGCACCACGGCTCATCCTGGTGCACCACGATTAGCCCCTGATGCACCACGACTCATCCTGGTTCACCACAGCTAGCCCCTGGTGCACCACAGCTCATCCTGGAACACCACGGCTCACCCTGGTCCATTACGGCTAGCCCCTGTGTAAGAACCCGCACCGTTAATTAAGAAAGTTAATTAATTAATTATGTGAAAATAGGAAATAATTCCATAATTGACCCTAATAATTATTATGAGGCTCTAATAATTATAGTAAGTGATTAAGAATGCTGAAAGTCGTTTTTCGGAAGAAAAGTGCAAATACTGATTCTGCTAGTCGGTATAAATGCGTACCAAAAAAGTATCCCGGAAAATTATAATAAGTGCATGATAATTACTAGAATAATATGTAGGACTTGTAAAACGAGTTTCAAGTTAAAATAATGAGAACTGGTGCCAGAAATTGGTACTGGCTATGAAAAATGCGTACCGGAAAGGTGCTCCAAAAATTATAAGAAAAATATGATAATTCTTGTAAAATTGAGTAGGTTAAGAATCCAAAGTTTGGGATTAAAATGCTAATCATAGCAATTAAAATTAATACTGTGTGTTTATGCTTAAGTGGCTATATATAGGCTTGTTTGGCCCAGAACCCTAGGCATCTCAGTTTCTACACGTAGAGAGGAGGCTGACCATCTTCTCTTGTTACTGTTCCATTGCTCCCTCATCATTTTCTTAAGTCTTGAAGCATTCTCTCTTTGATTTCTTCCACTTTCTCCTTGTGAACACCTTGGGTGAGTGGGAAATACTTTGGTGAGTGTGTTGTGAGCTCCATTCCTGAGTTGGTGGATAGTCTTGAGTGCCTTTGGGTGCTGACTTGGGAGATTGAGGTTGTTGGGCCATTGTTGTGGCACTTTGAGCTTCAAGAAGTTTCCTTTGTGAGGAAAGGGCCAAGCTTTGGTAGTATTTTCGTGTCCTTTGCTTGTCTGAACTATAGAGGCTGTGTGGTGAGCTCCAAGAGCCTTTGTTGCTTCTGTTTTGAAGCCTTGGGTAAGTTCCCTACCTTAATCATGAGTTTAATGGGTTAAAGTTGATGTCTTGGTATGTTTAATGGATTAAACAAGTAACCAACTGTCATATGAACATGAATGGACCTAAAGATGCATGTTTAAACTTCTGGAAGTGTTAAAAATGGAACCTTGGAAGGATATTTTCGCGAAATGCAGAAACTGCATTCTGTCGCGAAATATCCGGATATCTGCTCGTAAAATATCCGGATATTGGATATCTGGATATGGGGATCGGGATATCCGGATATTGATATCCGGATATTGCCAGAGATATCCGGATATGCCCCAGAGGAATATCTGGATATTCTGGGTTTGCGAAGAACAGTAGCGTATTGTTCATCCAGAACTGATGTTTGGGGGTTTGTGGACCCTAGATTGATGAAGTTGAACTTCTGTAATTACTTAACTAAGTCAGAATCAATGGATTAAGGGCTTATGGCTTTGTGGGAAGCCTTAAGACGTAAAATGTAAGAATGGCATTGTCTTTATGATGTATGCTTGTAGTGCATGTTTATTGATTTATTATTGGTTCATATCAGATTGTGATCTGCTGTGTGTTGGACTTGAGCTATGGACTCTTGGCTTTGGGTGTTAGCTTGCAAGGTAAGCTTTCGTGTCCTCAGTTTGGCCATGTTGTGGTTCCACCATGTCCCATGGGGCATGGTTATATGCATGCTGTGTTACATGCTTTGAATATTTGAAATGCTGTTGAGCTTTATGTGTAATGGCTTTTAATATGCATGTGTTGTTCCATCTTGACGGTAAGCCTGAGTATGTGGCGTCATACAAGACGGTGATCCGGGGTGGATGCAAGTAGCGTCTTGCACTATTTGTGGGTATTAGACGTATATAAATCCTGCATTTCTCTGGCCAGTAGAATAGTATTGACACACATGACATGATTATCTGCTGCATTGCACTGTTTTAGAAATGATATTGATGAACTGCTTTTAAACTTATATTGCATATGTAAGTGAGCTTGGGGTGGAAGATCCTTGAGGACCCCTTGTCTTACTGAGATTTCTTGTTTAGAGATCTCACCCCACGTTTAGGGAATGCTTATTTCAGGTTCAGGTAGTATGGTGACTGATGCCTCTGGTGGCAGGAGGCTAGAGCTTAGTTGATGATATTACTGCTTATTTGCTAGCATGACTAGACTGGATGCTGTTTTTGTTTTCCGCATTATTATTCTGTTGTTAATGTTGAGACTTATGTTGGGCTTCGTTGCCTTATTAGGGTGAGCATGGCAGTTGTCTATGCCACTATGTTGTTAGTACTTTTGAGTTGAGTTGTATAAACTGATAGTTGGTCCGGTCTACGTGTTGTAGTTCCGTGACTAGAGACATACTTATGTTATTTTAATTAATGAGGTATTTCAGTTAGCTGTTTTATTGCAATTGTATACAGGCGATGTTTTATTAATTGATTAATAAGCAAGTTAGTAATGACAATGACTTCATAATTGAAAAGAAAAATATATTCCGCATTTTTAATTAAGCGCAGCTTAATACGATAGTATGATAACATTACCGGATATATACGGGGTGTTACACCCTGGTCCACCACTGCTCATCCTGGTGCACCACGGCAATCCCCTGGTGCACCACGGCTCATCATAGTCTACCACGGCTCAGACTGGTGTACCACGGCTAGCCCCTAGTGCACCACGGCTCATCGTGGTCCACCACGGCTCACCTTGGTCCATCACGGCTAGCCCCTGGTGCACCACAGCTCATCTTGATTCACCACGGCTCACCCTGGTCCACCGCGACTCATCCTAGTGCACCACAACTAGCCCCTGGTGCTCCACGGCTCATCCTGGTCCACCACGGCTAGCCCCTGGTGCAACACGGCTCATCCTGGACCACTACGGCTAGCCCCTCGTGCACCACGGATCATCCTCGTGCACCACGACTCATCCTGGTGCACCACGGCTAGTCCCTGCTGCATCATGGCTCATCCTGGTGCACCACAACTAACCCTCATCCACCAAGGCTCATCCTGGTGCACCACAGCTCACCTCATCCACCACGGCTCATCCTGGTGCACCACGTCTGATCCTGGTGCACCACGGCTAGCCCCTGGTGTACCACGGCTCAACCTGGTACACCACGCCTCACCCTGGTCCACCACGCCTAGCCCCTGGTGCATCAGGCTCATCCTGGTGCAACACGGCTAACCCCTGGTGCACCCCGGCTCACCCTGGTCCACCACGACTCATCCTAGAGCACCACGACTAGCCCCTGGTGCTCCACGGCTCATCCTGGTCCACCACGGCTAGCCCCTGGTGCAACACGCCTCATCCTGGACCACTAAGGCTAGCCCTTCGTACACCACGGATCATGCTCGTGCTCCACGACTCATCCTGGTGCACCACGGCTAGTCCCTGGTGCATCATGGCTCATCCTGGTGCACCACCACTCACCCTCGTCCACCAGGACTCATCCTGGTGCACCACAGCTCACCCTCGTCTACCACGGCTCATCCTGCAGCACCACGACTAGCCCCTGGTGCACCACGGCTAGCCTCTGGTGCACCACCGCTCATCCTGGTGCAACAAGGCTCATCCTCGTCCACCACGGCTCACACTGATGCACCACGGCTCATTCTGGTGCACCACGTCTCATCCTCGTCCACCACGGCTCATCCTGGTGAACCACGACTCATCCTGGTGCACCACGACTAGCCTCTGCTGCACAACGGTTCATCCTGGTACACCACGGCTCACCCTGGTCCACCACGGCTTGCCCCTGATGCACCACGGCTCAGCCTGGTGCACCACGGCTAGCCCCTGGTGCACCACGGCTAGCCCCTGGTGCACCACGGCTAGCCCCTGGTGCACCACGGCTCCTCCTGGTGCACCACGATTAGCCCCTAAAGCACCACGACTCATCCTGGTTCACCGCAGCTAGCCCCTGGTGCACCACGGCTTACCCTTATCCATTACGGCTAGCCCCTAGTCAACCACTGCTCATCCTGGTGCACCACGGCTATCCCCTGGTGCACCACGGTTAACCCCTGGTGCACCACGACTTATCCTGGTGCACCACATCTAGCCCCTGGTGAACCACGGCTCATCATAGTCTACCACGGCTCAGACTGGTGCACCACGGCTAGCCCCTAGTGAACCACGGCTCATCGTGGTCCACCACTGCTCACCTTTTTCCATCACGGCTAGCCCCTGGTGCACCACAGCTCATCCTAGTGTACCATGGCTAGCCCCTGGTGCACCACGGCTCACCCTGGTCCACCACGACTAGCCCCTTGTGCTCCACGGCTCATCCTGGTCCACTACGACTAGCCCCTCGTGCACCACGGCTCCTCCTGTTGCACCACGGCTAGCCCTTGGTGCACCACGGCTCATCTTAGTGCTCCACGGCTCACCCTGGTTCACCACGACTCATCCTAGTGCACCACGACTAGCCCCTAGTGCTCCGCGGCTCATCCTGGTCCACCACGGCTAGCCTCTGGTGCACCACTGCTCATCCGGGTGCACTACGACTATCCCCTGGTGCACCACGACTCATCCTGGTGCACCACGGCTCATCCTAGTCTACCACGGCTCAGACTAGTGCACCACGGCTAGCCCCTAGTGCACCACGGCTCATCGTGGTCCACAGCTCACCCTGGTCCACCACGCGCTCACCCTGGTCCACAGCTCACCCTGGTCCACCACGCGCTAGCCCCCAGTGCACCATAACTTATCTTGGTACATCACGGCTCACCGTGGTGCACCACGGCTCATCCTGGTGCACCACGTCTAGCCCCTAGTGCACCACAGGTCATCCTGGTGCAACACGGCTCATCCTCGTCCACCACGGCTCACCCTGATGCAACACAGCTCATCCTGGTGCACCACAGCTAGCCTCTGGTGCACAACGGCTCGTCGTGGTACACCACGGCTCACCCTGGTCAACCACGGCTTGCCCCTGATACACCACGGCTCATCCTGGTGCACCGCGGCTAGCCTTTGGTGCACCACGGCTCATGCTGGTCTACCACAGCTCATCTTGGTGCACTAGGGCTCACCCTTGTCCACCACGCGCTCACCCTGGTCCACCACGACTAGCCCCTGGTGCTCCACGGCTCATCCTGGTCCACTACGACTAGCCCCTCGTGCACCACAGCTCATCCTGGTGCACCAGGGCTAGCCCGTGGTGCACCACGGCTCATCGTGGTGCACCACGACTCACCCTGGTCCACCACGACTCATCCTTGTGCACCATGACTAGCCCCTGGTGCCCCACGGCTCATCATGGACCACAACGGCTAGCCCCTCGTGCACCACAGATAATCCTCGTGCACCACGACTCATCCTGGTGCACCGCAGCTAGTCCCTGGAGCATCATGGCTCATCCTGGTGCACCACCGCTCACCTTCGTCCACCAGGGCTCATCCTAGTGCACCACAGCTCACCCTCGTCCACCACGGCTCATCCTGCAGCACCACGACTAGACCTTGGAGCACCACATCTAGCCCCTGGTGCACCACGGCTCATCTTGGTGCACCACATCTAGCCCCTGGTGCACCACGACTCATCATAGTCTACCACGGCTCAGACTGGTGCACCACGGCTGCACCACGGCTCATCGTGGTACACCACGGCACACCTTGGTCCATCACGGATAGCCCCTGGTGCACCACGGCTCATCCTGGTGCACCACGTCTGATCCTGGTGCACCACGGCTAGCCCCTGGTGCACCACGGCTCAACCTGGTACACCACGCCTCACCCTGGTCCACCACGCCTAGCCCCTGGTGCATCATGGCTCATCCTGGTGCAACACGGCTAACCCCTGGTGCACCACGGCTCACCCTGGTCCACCGCGACTCATCCTAGAGCACCACGACTAGCCCCTGGTGCTCCACGGCTCATCCTGGTCCACCACGGCTAGCCCCTGGTGCAACACGCCTCATCCTGGACCACTACGGCTAGCCCTTCGTACACCACGGATCATGCTCGTGCTCCACGACTCATCCTGGTGCACCACGGCTAGTCCCTGGTGCATCATGGCTCATCCTGGTGCACCACAGCTCACCCTCGTCCACCAGGACTCATCCTGGTGCACCACAGCTCACCCTCGTCTACCACGGCTCATCCTGCAGCACCACGACTAGCCCCTGGTGCACCACGGCTAGCCCCTGGTGCACCACGGCTAGCCCCTGGTGCACCACCGCTCATCCTGGTGCAACAAGGCTCATCCTCGTCCACCACGGCTCACACTGATGCACCACGGCTCATTTTGGTGCACCACGTCTCATCCTCGTCCACCACGGCTCATCCTGGTGAACCACGACTCATCCTGGTGCACCACGACTAGCCTCTGGTGCACAACGGTTCATCCTGGTACACCACGGCTCACCCTGGTCCACCACGGCTTATCCCTGATGCACCACGTCTCAGTCTGGTGCACCACGGCTAGCCCCTGGTGCACCACGATTAGCCCCTGAAGCACCACGACTCATCCTGGTTCACCACAGCTAGCCCCTGGTGCACCACAGCTTACCCTTATCCAATACGGCTAGCCCCTGGTCAACCACTGCTCATCCTGGTGCACCACGGCTATCCCCTGGTGCACCACGACTTATCCTGGTGCACCACATCTAGCCCCTGGTGAACCACGGCTCATCATAGTCTACCACGGCTCATCATAGTCTACCACAGCTCAGACTGGTGCACCACGGCTAGCCCCTAGTGAACCACAGCTCATCGTGGTACACCACTGCTCACCTTTTTCCATCACGGCTAGCCCCTGGTGCACCACAGCTCATCCTAGTGCACCGCGGCTAGCCCCTGGTGCACCACGGCTCACCCTGGTCCACCACGACTAGCCCCTCGTGCTCCACGGCTCATCCTGGTCCACTACGACTAGCCCCTCGTGCACAACGGCTCATCCTGTTGCACCACGGCTAGCCCTTGGTGCACCACGGCTCACCTTAGTGCTCCACGGCTCACCCTGGTTCACCACGACTCATCCTAGTGCACCACGACTAGCCCCTAGTGCTCCGCGGCTCATCCTGGTCCACCACGGCTAGCCTCTGGTGCACCACTGCTCATCCGGGTGCACCACGACTATCCCCTGGTGCACCACGACTCATCCTGGTGCACCACGGCTCATCCTAGTCTACCACGGCTCAGACTAGTGCACCACGGCTAGCCCCTAGTGCACCACGACTCATCTTGGTCCACAGCTCACCCTGGTTCACCACGCGCTTACCCTGGTCCACAGCTCACCCTGGTCCACCACGCGCTAGCCCCCGGTGCACCATGACTTATCTTGGTACACCACGGCTCACCTTGGTGCACCACGGCTCATCCTGGTGCACCACGTCTAGCCCCTAGTGCACCACAGCTCATCCCGGTGCAACACGGCTCATCCTCGTCCACCACGGCTCACCCTGATGCAACACAGCTCATCCTGGTGCACCACAGCTAGCCTCTGGTGCACAACGGCTCATCGTGGTACACCACGGCTCACCCTGGTCAACCACGGCTTGCCCCTGATACACGACGGCTCATCCTGGTGCACCACAGCTCATCTTGGTGCACCGCGGCTCGCCTTTGGTGCACCACGGCTCGTGCTGGTCTACCACAGCTCATCTTGGTGCACCAGGGCTCACCCTTGTCCACCACGCGCTCACCCTGGTCCACCACGACTCATCCTGGTGCACCACGACTAGCCCCTGGTGCTCCACGGCTCATCCTGGTCCACTACGACTAGCCCCTCGTGCACCACAGCTCATCCTGGTGCACCAGGGCTAGCCCGTGGTGCACCACGGCTCATCGTGGTGCACCACGTCACCCTGGTCCACCACGACTCATCCTTGTGCACCATGACTAGCCCCTGGTGCTCCACGGCTCATCATGGACCACTACGGCTAGCCCCTCGTGCACCACGGATCATCCTCGTGCACCACGACTCATCCTGGTGCACCGCAGCTAGTCCCTGGAGCATCATGGCTCATCCTGGTGCACCACCGCTCACCTTCGTCCACCAGGGCTCATCCTAGTACACCACAGCTCACCCTCGTCCACCACGGCTCATCCTGCAGCACCACGACTAGACCCTGGTGCACCACGGTTAGCCCCTGTTGCACCACGACTCATCCTGGTGCAACACGGCTCATCCTCGTCCACCACGGCTCACCCTGATGCAACACAGCTCATCCTGGTGCACCACGGCTCATCCTCGTCTACCACGGCTCATCCTAGTGCACCACCACTAACCTCTGGTGCACAACGGCTCATCTTGGTACACCACGGCTCACCCTGGTCACCCACGGCTTGCCCTTGATGCACCACGGCTCATCTTGGTCTACCACAACTCACCCTGGTCCATCACGGCTAGCCCCTAGTGCACCACTGCTCATCCTGGTGCACCACGGCTATCCCCTGGTGCACCACGACTCATCTTGGTGCTCCACGTCTAGCCCCTGGTGTACCACAGCTCACCCTCGTCCACCACGACTCATCCTGCACCACCACGACTAGCCCCTGGTGCACCACGGCTCATCCTCATCCACCACGGCTCATCCTCGTCCACCACGGCTCACCCTGGTCAACCACAACTTGCCCCTGATACCCCACGGCTCATCCTCGTCCACCACGGCTCATCCTCGTCTACCACGGCTCATCCTGGTGCACCACCACTAGCCTCTGGTGCACAACGGCTCATCCTGGTACACCACGGCTCACCCTGGTCAACCACAGCTTGCCCCTAATACCCCACGGGTCATCTTGGTGCACTACGGCTCATCCTAGTGCACCGTGGCTAGCCTCTGGTGCACCGCGGCTCATCCTGGTCTACCACGGCTCATCTTGGTCTACCACGGCTCATCCTGGTGCACCAGGGCTCACCCTTGTCTACCACGGGCTCATCCTGGACCATTACGACTAGCCCTTCGTGCACCATGGATTATCCTCGTGCACCACGACTCATCCTGGTGCACCACGGCTAGTCCCTGGTGCTTCATGGCTCATCCTGGTGCACCACAGCTCACCCTCGTCCACCACGGCTCATCCTGCAGCACCACGACTAGACCCTGGTGCACCACGGCTAGCCCCTGGTGCACCACGACTCATCCTCGTCTACCACGGCTCATCTTGGTGCACCACAACTAACCTCTGGTGCACAACGGCTCATCCTGGTACACCACGGCTTGCCCCTGATGCACCACGGCTCATCCTGGTGCACCACGGCTCATCCTGGTGCACCACGGCTCATCCTGGTCTACCAGTGGTGCACCATGGCTCACCCTTGTCCACCACGCGCTTACCCTGGTCCACAGCTCACCCTGGTCTACCACGCGCTAGCCCCCGGTGCACCATGACTTATCTTGGTACACCACGGCTCACCCTGGTGCACCACGGCTCATCCTGGTGCACCACGTCTAGCCCCTAGTGCACCACGGCTCATCCTCGTCTACCACGGCTCAGACTGGTGCACCACGGCTAGCCCCTAGTGCACCACGGCTCATCGTGGTACTGTTGTGGAATTTCGCAATCAATTAAATCACACAAGTACGCAAGTGCACGTATCAACAAATAATAGAGTGGATGTGTGAGTCCAAATATCGTTCCCACAGAGATTATATAATGTTATAGCTTTCGTGAAGCAATCAAGGTAACAAATATGGTTTGTTGAGAAACTAAAGACTAATTTAACACTTAGAAATAAAGCAAAGTAAAATAAGGCTACTGATTTACTCAGTAAGAATTCAATATCAAAAGAAGTGTTTCAAATGTATCAAGACAGATTGGGATCAATTTCCCCACTATTGTAATGTCACCAGAATGCATTAACCATGCTACAACAATTAACCAAACAACAATCAGAAAACCAATGCATGCAAGGGCTCTCACCATCAATACATGTATACTAAGTCCCACATCTCTATGGCCAACATAGTTATGAATCATTAAGTGAGAGTTCCATTTGATTTTGTGGTGCAAGTGATTCCTCTACCCACAATTAACTAATTACTTAGTTAAACCACAATGCTTAATAATATTCAGGAATTACCTATATCTCTATAGCATAAATCCTAATTATCTTGCAACTCTCTCTCGATGAATCAGCAAGATTAAAGAAAATATAACACTTTATTAAGCAACCGAAAGGAAAATCATGGAGCAAAGTTTAGGCAATACTGTTTACATCACAATAAGGGTACTCTATCACCCAATCCTAATAAATTAGCCCATAATAGGGTGAACAGAAACAACAAGGGAAGAATATGACTCCATAGATCTAAAGTAAAGAAAACAGGGACGATGCTGTAGCACTGCTATCGCAGCAACCATGAGCTCCACCACCATCAACCTTGCCTCAACTGTCGGAATAGTGCAGCAAGTTGCTGGGTTCAATGATCTCTCAATTGAACTTCAGCTTCCTCCTTTGATCCGCGAGATTTCTCCCAACGAACCCTCAAATTCCTCCCAAGTGTTTCATCCACTTTCTCTCTCTAAATCTGCCTCCAATTGGGTGTCTCAAAACATATCAGCCGTCTGTTCTTTGAGTAGAGTTCGTTCCTATATAGCTCTGACATTCTGGGCTTCAATCATCTCTTCCAGTCCATGCAAATCATCACTCAAAGCTGCCTTGTGATTGATTGAGATTGGCACTCTGTTTTGCTGTCAAGCTGACAGCATATGCTATAGCATATCTCACAGGATTCTTTCCATATTTACAATTTAGATTTGAATCCGATCTGTAATCACTGATTTGATGAAGATAATCTTGTGATTTCTTGATGATGTTGAGCGCGTCTTCCAATCAGATCTTTTCGTACACGTTCAGAAGCTTCATCAACCAAATTGGGCTTGGATCCATGGTTTGCTGGTGCTGATGTCAACAGTATGTACTGCTGACCTCATCTCCATTGCTACAGCACTGCTTCCTGATGCTAAAGCATCGACCTGCAGTAAAATAACAAGTGCATTTACATGTTTCTAAAACCTCAATTTATGCCCAAATTCTCATAATTAACATAATTCTCCATTAAACCATGAAATCACAGAATTCATGCATTAATCTTATAAAATCAAGAGAATAACATGCAATCATAGTACCCAAAATATCACATTTAAGCCTAGAATAACTCTTTTTTGGAGAGTTATCAGGTACACCACGGCACACCTTGGTCCATCACGGCTAGCCCCTGGTGCACCACGGCTAGCCCCTGGTGCCCCACGGCTGATCTTGGTACACCACGCCTCACCCTGGTCCACCGCGGCTAGCCCCTGGTGCATCACGGCTCATCCTGGTGCACCACGGCTAGCCCCTGGTGCACCACGACTCATCTTGGTGAACCACAGCTCACCCTGGTCCACCACAACTCAATTTTGGTGCACCGCGACTAGCCCCTGGTGCTCCACGACTCATCCTGGTCCACCACGGCTCCCCTTGTTCCACCACGGCTCATCCTGGACCACTACGGCTAGCCCATCGTTCACCACGGCTCATCCTGATCCACCACGGCTAGCCCTTGGTGCATCAAGGCTTATCCTGGTGCACCACGGCTCACCCCTAGTCCACCACGGCTCATCCTGGTCCACCACGGCTAGCCCCTGGTGCACCACGGCTCTTCTTGGTGCACCACGCCAACCTCTTGATGCACCACGGCTCACCCTGGTACACCATGACTAGCCCCTAGTGCACCACAGCTCATCCTGGTACACCACGGCTACCCACTGGTGCACCTCGGCTCATCCTGGTGCACCACGGCTATCCCCTGGTTCCCCACGGCTCATCTTGATGCACCACGGCTAACCCTGGTCCACCACGACTAGCCCTTGGTGCTCCACAGCTCATCCTGGTACACGACGACTAGCCCCTCGTGCACCACGACTCATCCTGGTCCACCACGACTAGCCCCTAGTGCACCACGGCTCATTCTGTTCCACCACTGCTCATCTTGGTGCACCACGACTAGCCCCTGGTTCACCACGGCTCACCCTGATGCACCATAGCTAGCCTCTGGTACACCACGACTCATCCTGGTGCACCACGCCTAGCCTCTGGTGCACCACGATTCAACCTGGTCCACCATGGCTTGCCCCTGGTGCACCACGGCTCATCCTGGTCTACCACGGCTCAACCTGGTGCACAACGGCCACAAATACACAGAAAGGGGGAACATGCTAGTCAGAGGCTGAAGAGAACATTCAGCAACACAAAAGGACTAGAGGGAACTACCTCTGAAAATCTTATCACTCTTTCTGTCAAAGAGGAAGACAGTGAAGATAATGTGCCCATTGCAAAAAGCCTAAAGAAGGATGGAGCCTCAAAACCACAGGCAGCTACCAAGGTGACATCCCCAGGTAGCTCTGAAATCTCTGGTTTTTCTGACGTTACGTCTTTTCAGGAATCACCTCCTCACCCCTCACCACCCCCACAAGATAAGCCACAACAACCTTCTCCCAAACAGCAAGAAGGAGAAAGGCTAAAGGAAACAAAAGCAGCTGAAGCTGCAGAAAAATAAGTGGCTGAGCAAGCACAACAAGAGGCTCAGACACAGAAAAATATTGACAAAGGCAAGGGGATTCCTCACAGTCCCCCCAAGAAGAAAAATCCAACCGTTCCCAGACAAATCAGTCTGGGGGGACCCCTTTCTTCTTCATTCATCCATCCTGACACTTCTGGGATGAAGCTTTGGCTAGAGCTCTAGCAGAAGAAGAAGGGCTTGAAGTTCCTCCACTGATGGAGGAACAAGTTACAACAATCCCCTCTACCTTAAAAACAAAGAAGGTAGTAGCCAGCGAAGCACCTGCTGAAGAACCATCATCCATCATCACTAAGCCATCTGCTGAGAAACCATCATCCTCTAGTCCTCAAACCAAAAGCAAACAGACAAAGAGAAAGCTAACCTCCCTCATCACAGCAATTCTACTTGCAGTAAGTTGTTGAAATTTGTGAGATGATGGGAAAGAAAATGGAAAAAGTGCTTCCTAAAGAACCATCCGTTACTTAGATAGACATCTCCAGTACAATAGAAGAGCTAAAAACTCTTAGGAACGAAGTAGAACAGCTCTCCTCTGCCTTCACCCAATTACAAGAACAACAAAGGGCAGAGAGAGAAAGCAGTTCCTTAACTTTGTCAATACCACTATCAGAAACATCAATGTTGCACCCTATGTACCAACTTTACAAGCTGTTAGGAATAAAGTCAGAGGTGCAGCTGATGCCTTAAAACATGTTCACTCCCTGCATAACACCAGAGCTGAGTTACAACTAATACGCCTCCTCATCAAAGATGCTGAGGAACGAAAGGAGACCAAAGAGGCTTTCAAGGTCTTTGGTACGTTCCTGGAAGAAAATATCACTCAGCTGGAGGATAGAGTGCTGGATGTTGAAGGGCAATTGGTGCACATTCATAATGGAAGGATAATGATGAGGGCCACCATTGAACACATCATTGCTGTAGTCAATTGTAGGAAATCTTAGATTTATGCGGAAGCGGTTTAGGACCTAGTACATTGGTATGCTTACCGAATCATCCTTGTTTCACAATTACCTCTCGGTACACAGGTCTCGTGTAGAATCTTCCCTTGTAGGATTCCTCTTCACGAACAGCTCACCTCAGCGCCGCAGCACGAACAACCTCCTTGAAGCTGGACTGTGGCAGATCTTCCATACTATCTCTTGAGGAGGATGAGATGGTTGTGTGGGCAACCGTTCAGATGATGAACGTCTGCCTCTTGGGGTTTGTTTCTGATGATCTGTTCACCTTTGAGGCACAAGAGGAGAAAACTATGAATATATATGCTTAGGTCTTAGACATAACTCAACCCTAAGCCTCATGGGCTCAAGTGTCACTGAAGCCCAATAGGACTTTAGTGACCAAAAGAGCATATATCCAACAATCTCCCACTTGCTCTTTAAGATACAAACTTGAGTTCGTAAACCCAAGGCCATGTAGCCCATAAGCTATCATCATCTGATAATATACCCCATCCCTTGTCTCGAGCTAGCCTGGGGACCTACCATTTGTCATTGATCAAGGCTCCTGATAATCTTTGAAAGATTATCTAATTCGGCGCTACTCCACTAAAAGCCCGAACGTGAACTCCAAGATTAATGACCTTTATAACATGAATATGCATCGCCCCTTTGTAGAATGTCTATAATTGATTGACAAGTTTTCTGTAACTCAATCAATTATTTATTCCCTTGACTATGATAGTTTCTCTAATGGATTACATGCACTGGCCAGTGTCTTTAATATCCAAGTACCAAAACATATCAAGGGGACATATCCTACAAATTCCATGTTGTTTATCTCATAAATACCGATAATCAAATAATCTCACTCCCAAAATACCGAGTTATTGGCCGTCAATAGATCGAACCTCACCCGTTGGTAAATCAAAGAATGAAAACTATTTGATTACCTATTTATAATAAACTCAGGATTAAGAGCAATCACATAACTATAGTTAACTGGAGATTTGATACATTATGACAGAAAAACAACCTTAATCAAATCTCTCCTTGATCCTTTCAATGTGAATGTTAATTCACACCAATATTTTACATTGATTCGGACAAAATCATTTCATAAAATATTGCAGCCTGAATAAAGTGCCCAACTTTATTTAACGGCTGTGACTTCATTCATCAATTGTGAGAACCTATGATCATGTCCTCCATGAACGTATCCATATGATCATATACTCCACAATTTGATCCGGACCTTTATGTCTGTAAATAGTGCGCAAAATAAATAAATAAAACCTTATTTATGAAATTCAGAAAATTATTTTATTGTTTCATCATCTTACTCCAAGAGCACAATGAAACCAATAACTCCCACTTGCTTAATGCAAGTCTGGGATCCTCCTAAGACCCAAAGAAGTAACATGCCTCTCGAACACAAGTTCAGGCAAACTCTTAGTAACTGGGTCTGCAAGATCTACCTCTAATGCTATCTGAGTTTAGTGAAAAACTCATAGCTCGAGGTTGATTTTCTTGAGTCAATATCCACTTGAAATAACTGAATTTTTTAAAACTCAGCTTTTCAAGACTCCCACTAGAATATACCAGCATATAATCTCTCGTTCTCCAAAGATACTTGAGTACATGCTTAAAAATAATCTAGTATTCCTCTAGGTTCAAAATGGTACTATCTCACTACTCCCACTGCGTGACAGATGTATGGTTTAACGCCCAACATGATATGCGTGAGTCTACCTTTGCCAAAGCATAAGATATCTTGCTCATGCATTCTTCCTTCTTAGAAGTCTTTGGTCACTCCTTAGGAAGATGAATTCTACATCTGAGAATTATAATTCTTCTCTTAGAATTCTCATGTTGAATTTTGGGTTTTGTAATTGTAAGTAGCCTGAGGTGATGCCAACAACTTATTCTTCTGGCCTCATAAGAGTTTTATACCAAGAATATAATTGGCTTCCCCAGTACTTCCATACCAAAACACTAACTTAGCCAACTCTTTATGCTTGATATTACCTCCACATTGTTTCTAATAAGGAGCATATCATCTACATAAAGTACCAGAAAAGCTACTGTCTTCCGTTGTATCCTTTACATACAAATACACACCATTCATCAAGGTTCTCTCAAAATCAAAATTTTGATAACCTGATCAAAACTGATGTTTCAAGACCTGGATGCTTGCTTAAGTCTATGAAATAGACTTTCACAACTTGCATATCGTGTGTTCCTACCCATTTGCTACAAACCCTTTTGGTTGTTGTATGTAGATATCCTGACATCCAACTCCCAAAATGAAATCTCATAATTGAGACTTATAGTAACTAAGAGAATATGGATAGACTCAAGCATGGCGTCTGGCAAAAAATGCCTCCAAGCTAGCTTTGAAGGTTTTCACCTTTCTGTCCATCCTCTCTTTGTCTTTTATGTCCACATGCACCTTGTGGGTTTTACCCCTCTTGGTGTCTTTACTAGGACCGAACGGAGTTGAAATACAAGTATTTCATCTCATTGTTCATAGCCTGAGCAACACTTGATCAACAACATCTTCTAGTGCATTATCGTAACTAGTAGGATCAATGTCACTCAACAAGAAACAACTTGAGAGTTAACAAGGTTCTCTCCCACTACGAATGTACTGCACTAGACCTTGTGTATTTATAGGTAAAACAAAGAGTGGGTCAAATGATGGATCTTCAATTTCTTGAGGATCCGGTTATCCTTGATATTGTTCCTTTACATGTGATACTAATATTTCTACTAGTTTCACTTATATATTATCATGTTGAATTTTCAGTCATGGTTCTCTTGTTTGTTCACTTAGAGATATATATATCCCCTCTTGAACAATCAAGGGAACAGTGGATGAAGCTTCTAGAGATTCTGGAAATTCTTGATCTGAGATAAATCTCATCAAGAATAACCTAACTTCAAAGCTTATAATTTCTTATCTAGTCCTCCTTTAAGAAAATCATGTGAGTGCTCACTTGGATTATCTTGTCCTTAAGACTAAATAAGAAATCATCTCTAGTTCTCTTAGGGTAGCCAAAAGATATGCACTCTTCCATACAAGATTCCATCTCATTTGACTGTTGTTGTAGGACGTGTGCCATAGCACCCTAAATCCGAATATGGTTTGATCTGGGCTTGCACCATTTCCATAATTCTTTAGCTGTCTTTACAACAAACTTTGACGGAATCAAGCTAAGAAGGTACATTTCCTTCTCTTAGGCATCTCCCTTGAACAACATTGGCAAAGATGAATAACTGAACATGATCTTCACCAAGTCTAGAAATGTTTGATTTTTGCATACTGCAACTTCATTCAACTAACGCGTTCTTAGAGTTGACAGTTACGAAAACAATCCCCTCTTAACTCAGGTAAGACCTGAAATTACCAGACAGGTAGCCAAACACTTTAGTAGACCAAAGTGTTTTGATTTGAACACCTACATGCTTTTCTGCCTCAGACTAAACCTCTTGGAAATTTCCAAAAGCTTTAGACTTATGGCGCACTTGGTTCATCTGTCCAAATCCAAAGTAAACATTCATATAATGAAGTACTCATCACCTCTTCTGGTCTGAACGCTAAGTGGTCCACATACTTTAGTATGTACCAATTCCAGTTGAATAGTTGCGCAAACCTTTTTGGCCCTTGTAGGATTGCTTGGCCATTTTACCTTCCAAATAGGACTAACATGTAGCTGTTAGTTAAAAGATTCTTGAACTTTCAGTCCTTCTTTTAACTAAAACATGTTTCCTACTTGAGATAATATGACTCAATCACAAAGGCCAAAGTTATGTTTCATTTGAAACTTTTATTTCTTTGGTGAAATTTCTTGTTCA
>NW_026896519.1:0-23915 GCF_033153095.1 Gastrolobium bilobum
AGAAGAAAGAGAGGAATGAGTGAGTGTAATTAAATTAAATCCCGCCCAATTAAATTACATTTTTTACGTTTAAGCTAGATGCCAGTGAAAATTAAAATTAAACAATGAAAACATATATGTACGAGTAAACAAGAGAATACATCGATATCAGTAGCAAGGACTCTCTTTGGAGGTGAATGAATGATACAGTGCTACACAGCACAGCTAGATAGTTTTAATATAATAACACTATCATTTTTTGGAAACAAAAAAAGCTTCAAAATTCCCTAAGAAGCCAAGATTTTGAGAAAGTGAAAGAGAGAGACACGTAGAGAGAGAGAGAGAGAGAGAGAGAAAGGTAGGAGCTCAGGAGAGAAGCAAGGAAGCAAAAAAAAGAAGAAGTGCGCAATTAATAACCAATAAAGCTCTCTTGTCAAATCACAACATTAGGTGCTCTGAGGATCTGACTCTGATCTTCGATCAACAGAACAGTAGTCTAGCATCTCTCCTATTCCCTAAATAAAGTAACACAAACAGCGCAATTAAACTTCAATCTTATTAAGAAATTTTTCAAATCCATTTTTTTATTTATTTTCTTCTCTTTAAATTATGTTGGAATTTATATATATATATATATATATATATATAAATTGTATAGACAATCTATTGGTTATGAATAAGAAGTTTGGTAGTGAAAAGGTGTGCCTTTTCGTCGACAAACAGATGTATCTTTTCATCCTAAACGATGTGTTGTTTCATCCTAATGGACATGTTGTTTCATCCTAACGGACATGTTGTTTCATCCTTGAATGGGTGTCTTTTCGTGTTGAACGAATGTGTCTTTTCGTGTCGAACGAATGTGTCTTTTCGTGTCCAACGGATGTGTTGTTTCGTCATCGAATAGGTGCCTTTTGGAACGTGACTTTACGTTGTCTATAAATAGACACTGACACCTTCATAAAATGGATCCAATTTTTCTGCACTGAAACTCTGCCGGAATTTTTCTCCTTCCGGTTTTGCATGTTCCTTTTCATACTCCGGTGTAGTTTCCTCTGGCATTTTGTTGTGTTCGTTTGGGCTGTTGACTGGTAGTGCCGCCACTCTTCAGACGAAATCCGTTCTATCCTGGGAGACAAGTGTCCATCTACCTTAGGCATCAGTGAGGGGACAAATTGTCTTAAGGAGACACGTTCTGTGGGCTCGGATTTTATCCTTCTGATTTTGCATATCTGATTCATCATTCTGTCTTTCTCTAATACCTGACAAGTAAGTCTGTTTTTTTTAATTGTTTATAATTGCACAGTGATAATTCTGATCATCTACCTCCTCCTCTGCTTTATACATGGGTTCAAACCTCTCAGTGATTTAACATCACCCACTGTCTTCAATAACAATCTTAAGACAATTGAATGCCAATAAATGCATAACATTTCACACATAATAATTAATATAACAAAATATTCATGTCATAAGTATTTCTCATTTATCATACTATACCATTAAATGACATCAAATTTCACTGCATTTCTCATTGAACCAGCATCAAAATAAGCACATCAAACCAAAAGGTCATATATCAATTTTTGGTACCATGCTTATAAATATATAAAGCCATTTCACAAAAGACTTAATATAATTGGAAAGACCATCAACCATCAAACCGGATTCGTCACATGGCATGGTTGTCTTACACGAAACAATTCTTTTAGAATAAAGGCATGCATATAATTAGTCATATATATACAATCAAAGGCCACAAACCCAAAATTATATGTAGGCATTAATTCAAAAATCATAACCAATCAATGGAAACCTTTCAATTTTTCATTATGGTCCTCTGTAATTTTAATTCAAGTGCCTCAATATACAAAGCATCGATATGTTTACTTCCATGAATTTCACTCATGGTTTCAAAAATCATATATTCAACAACAATAAACTGGAAAGAAAGACCGTAACAGTGCATTAAAACTACAAAGGCTATTCAAAACCATTATGAACACGAAGATCGAGAAACCCAATGTGAAGCACTTTCACAATTCATGATTACAAAATTCAATGCAATTCATGAGTCTATGGGTATATAGCGGAACATTATCATTCCAATAATCATGACATTTCGATGTTCTCAAAGAAATGGAAACTAACAGTACATCTTTCCATGCAAAATCAAAACATTAGTTGTTGTGACAAAAAACAATCGGTTATTACAAGAAACCGATACGTTCTCAAATTAAGCCGAGACATAATATAAGTATATATATTCCACGATCATGCACATTCAATTCATGAAATTCTGAAACAGTATTTACAATGATAGAATTATACTGTCACAGGTTCAAAACACCAAAATTGTCTTAAGATTGTTAATGGAATTTCTAATTCTGTGTTGAGTGTTTGATTCTGTGTTGTTGAAATTATGTTTTTATACCATGTACACTATATAAATTTTCGTGTCCATGCTTTTGAATAGCATTTTCAACACTGTGATTATTATAATATTGCAATTAATCGATCCATATTGGTTTTGATATACACAGTAAAAACCAAAAGATATTTGAAAACTACTTCGTGAATATTGTTCTAATATGATATTTCTTAGTTTTCGTGGTCAGTCCTGTGTGGATTTTGGCTTTCATATATATCAATGTTTATAATTGATATGCATGAACTGTGTGTGAACCGTGGATGTCTTTTGCAAGTGAAACCATATGAAGTTTCTTTCTCAATAGATATCATGTATTAAAAGGGTCAGTTTTGAAATGCATGAATTGATGCATAAAATAGTTTTTGGTGGAAACTTGATGGGGTTTTCACGGTTGGAATTTGATGGTTACATTTGAATAAGTAACCACAAGTGAACTAAACGGTTCATGTGAATTTATGGCTGAAGCACAATTTCATGTTTCCATAATCGTATCCGGCCCGAATTAATTTTGTCATCTAAATATTGAGTTTCTTAATTTATTGGCTTTAATTTAATTTGTAGTGGGGCTATTATTATGAGAGAAAAAAAATGACATTTGGAAAGTAGTGAATTAGATGGCATTTTATATTGAATACGTGATTAATATATATGTGCATTTTTTGAGAATATGTGTTGACTGCAATGTTGCAAACAATACATAATAATTGTGTTTTTGCATGAAAGAAAAATAACTTTGAGAATGCAAAATGTGGAATCTTAAATTCTCTATGTTTGCAAAATATTTGCATTTTGGAATTAAAGTATGATAAATTTCTTGAAAATATCTGAGTTGATTTAATTCCAAATTATATGTTTTATTTCAAATATCATAAATGATGTGACGATTATGTATCATTTTAAGGGTTAAATTGGAATTTATTATTTGATATATGTGTTATAGTCGAATAATGTTAAATTGAAAGTTTAAGGTATTAAGGAGCGATCAAGGGGGAGATTACGATGACCCTTTGAGAAATTTGTTTAGAGTTTGAAATTTTACACAAAACGATGGCTTCTTATGCTCCACAATCCAATGGGATTGTTGAGAGGAATGATGTCCTCTTTGAGGAATTTTGTTTAGAGTTTGGTACTATATATCAAACGATTGCTCCTTATGGTGTTGCAATTTAATGTGATTGCGTACAAAGAACCAGACATTAAATAAAATGATGTTGTTGATGTCTGGTTTATGGGGCAAAGTCATTTAATGACAAATTATATAATCAGTAAAGTACCCCACAAGAAAATTAAGAACATTCCCTATGAAATGTGGAAAGGTAGGGAGCCTACCTTGAATTATCTTGAAGTGTGGGGGTGTTTGGCTAAGGTTGCGGTTCCTAAACCTAAAAGGTTGAAAATCAGACCTAAAACTGTGGATTGTGTATTCATTGGTTATGCAGGTTTCTGGTTTATAAATCTGATGTTTCAGATATACATGTTAATACGGTTATTGAGTCAAGGGAAGTTACTTTCCTTGAAGACGTATTTTCGTATAAGAAAATATATGAATCAAGTGGTAATAATGATGATCAGGTTGTGATACCTCAGGATGCTACAACTGATACTGATCCTGTAGAGGATGTAGAAGATGAACCTAGACGTAGCAAGAGGCAAAGGACCGCCACATCCTTTGGACCTGATTTTATGACATATCTATTAGAAAATGAGCCTCGAACGTATAAGGAAGCTATAACGTCCCCGGAAAGACCATTCTGGGAAGAAGCTATCAATAGTGAGATAGAATCTATCTTGTCCAACCACACTTGGGAATTGGTAAATCTTCCTCCTGGCAATAAGCCTTTGGGAAGTAAGTGGGTTTTCAAAAGAAAAATGAAAGAGAATGGCACTATTGATAAATATAAAGCAAGGCTTGTGGTAAAAGGTTACAGGCAACGTGAAGGTCTCGATTTTTCGATACTTATTCACCGGTTACAAGGATCACATCTATTAGGATGTTGATCGCGGTAGCTGCATTGAATGGATTACAAATACATCAAATGGATGTTAAGACTGCCTTCTTAAACGGCGACCTGGAAGAAGAGATATATTTAGAACAACCTGAAGGTTTTGTTGTTCCAGGACAAGAACGGAAAGTTTGTCGCTTATTAAAATCCCTTTATGGGTTAAAGCAAGCTCCAAAACAATGGCATGAGAAATTTGACAAAGTTATGTTATCAAATGAATTTCGAATTAATGAATGTGACAAATGTGTCTATGTTTGAAATACTGAAAAAGGTTTTGCCATTGTCTGTCTTTATGTAGACGACATGTTGATCATGGGTAGTAATAATCAAATTATTAATGCTACTAAACAATTACTTAAAAGTAAGTTTGATATGAAAGATATGGGGATAGCTGACGTTATCCTAGGTATTAAAATCCATAGAACATCTACAGGGTTGGCCTTATCACAGGCTCACTATATAGCTAAGGTTCTTGAGAAATTCAAGAGTTTGAATATAACTCCTGTGAGGAACCTGTAGATTCTAATTTGAGTTTATTAAAGAACACTGGTAAAGCTACAACACAAAAGCTATATGCTCAAATGTTGGGAAGCCTTATGTATGTTATGAACTGCACCAGACCTGATATTGCTTATGCAGTAAGTCTGTTAAGTCGCTTTACCAGTAATCCAAATGAGAATCATTGGAAAGCTATGGTAAGAGTTTTGGGATACTTGAAGTATACTCAGAATTATGCTTTGTATTACGAGAAATACCCTGCGGTTATAGAAGGGTATTGTGATGCAAATTGGATCACCGGCTCTAACGACACTAGATCCACAAGTGGATATGTGTTTACCCTTGGTGGAGGTGCTATGTCTTGGAAATCGTCCAAGCAAACCTGCATTGCAAGGTCAACCATGGAAGCAAAATTTATTGCTTTAGATAAGGCCGGTGAAGAACCCGAATGGCTTCGTAATTTTATTGAGGATGTTCCTAATTGGCCAAGACCGGTACCATCCGTATGCATACATTGTGATAGCCAAGCAGCTATTGGAAGGGCCAAGAACGTCATGTATAACGGTAAGTCTAGACACATTCGTCGAAGACATGATACCATTAGACAACTATTCTCGAATGGAATCATTTCAATTGACTATGTTAAGTCTAAGGAAAACATAGCGGATCCGTTAACCAAAGGGATTCCTAGAGAGTTGGTTGAAAATTTGTCGAAAGGAATGGGTTGTTTTTTCTTTTTCTTTCGAACTGTAAACAATGAAACGGTTTTCATATCTATCTATATATATGAAAGCCAAGTGACTTTATTAAATGCTTGTGCACAGCGGTTTATTGCAACCGAAGAATTCTATGCATATATTATTATATTATGAAGGTTTACGGTTAATAATAACCATTGAATGAGTCTCGGTTATCAATTCCATGCATGGCTGGCAATTTATATATATGTTTATATGGCCTGTTTCAATACCTTTAAGGTCGAAGGAAGTTGCCTTTTTTAAATAAAAAATAAATGGAAATTCTGGTTCTATTCTTTTATACATGGCATCTGTAACATTTACGGATTTGACAAACTCAACTTCAAAATAGTAAATGCATTTATGGCATTGAATTTTTGATTGGAAATTAAATTTCAAACCTTGATTTGGTGTCAACCTCTTGCAGATTGAAAATGTTTCTTTGAAACATTGCATCTTTTGAATTTAAAGGAAAAAAAATGGCAGTTTATTAACTATCTATTTTATAACTTGCTGCTGGAGCATTTTCCTTGTTTTATCTTGGTTTGATACTTCATTATTTAAATTTAAGTTGTGACAGTTATTACGTAGCCTCCATCATGTAATCGGTTATTGGGTTTTCTTACATGATATGAATCCAACTATGTTGGGATATGGACAACCATCATTTATAAAGGTGATAATTATTACACCCAACGTTATGGGTGTCCTGGTGGCAAGTGTGATGTACTATCATCTTTTGAGGAACCAAGGTTAGAAACCTTTTGGCCGTTGGAGTGTGATTTTATTTCTTATGTGAATGTAACCACCACGCCACTGTAGGTGGTATACTAAGTTTTTGGCATTTTAGAATATGTCAAGTGAATTAGCATTGCTTGTTGTCATTCAAGTAATCTGAGGACAAATGGATGCATTTTAATATCTATAATACGTTGATAATGATGCATCGAATGGATATCGTGATGATGATCCATTGGAGAATTAATACATTTATTTCGTGGGAAATCTCTCGATTTCTTTGAATGAATATATATGAAGCAACTAATGAGTGTCATTACTCGTTTATGTGTATGAATGCATTGTGATTAATTGCATTAATTGAGATGTGATTTAAATGTGGAAATTAATTATATATTGCATTGGATTCAATTACATATGATTTGGATGTCATAAATGATATGCTGGTTGTGTATTATTTTATGGTTAACATGAAGTTTATGGTGAGATATATTCAATTTTTGTAGAGTCATAAAGTCTCTCCATATATGTTTAACGATTTTGATTTTATGATAGCCAGTGATAATTCTTTCTTAATTCCACTGTGTTAAAGATGGATATAAAAGTTTTATGTCCAATGAAATATTCTGTATTATATGAACGTGGAAAGAGCTATCTTAGTCATGGCATGATCAAAGTCAATGTGATGGCTTTAAATGTTGTCAATGACATAATAATTGTATATTATTTTATGGTAATGTTCAGTAAGAAAATTAAAGGCATAAGGAGCAATCTAGTGGGGAGAGTATGATGCCCCTTCGAGAAATTTTGTTTAAAGTTTGGTATTACATACCAAAAGATGGCTCCTTATGCTTCAGAATCCAATAGTATTGCTGAGAGAAAGAACCAGACATTAAATGAAATGATGTTGTTGACGTCTGGTTTGTGGGGGAAAATCATTTTAATGATAAAGTGTACAATCAATAAAGTACCCCACAAGAAAAATTAAGAACACCCCCTATGAAATATGGAAAGGTAGGGAGCCTACCTTGAATTATCTTGAAGTGTTGGGGTGTTTGACAAAGAGCATACCATACGACATATGGAAAGGAAAGAAGTCATCCCTGAAATATTTTAGAGTGTGGGGGTGCTTGGCTAAGGTTGCGGTTCCTAAACCTAAGAAGTTGAAAATCGGACCTAAAATCGTGGATTGTGTATTCATAGGTTATGCACTTAATAGTAGTGCTTATCGGTTTCTAGTTTATAAATCTGATGTCTCAGACATACAAGTTAATACGGTTATTGAGTCAAGGGAAGTTACTTTCTTTGAAGACGTATTTCCGTATAAGAAAATACAAGAATCAAATGGTAATAATTATGACCAGGTTGTGATACCTCGGGATGCTACAACTAATATTGATCCTGTAGAGGATGTAAAAGACGAACCTAGACGTAGCAAAAGGCAAAGGACCGCCACATCCTTTGGACATGATTTTATGACATATTTATTAGAAAATGAGCCTCGAACGTCTAAGGAAGCTATAACGTCCCCGGAAGGACCATTGTGGGAAGAGGCTATCAATAGTGAGATAGAGTCTATCTTGTCCAACCACACTTGGGAATTGGTAAACCTTCCTCCTGGCAATAAGCCTTTAGGAAGTAAGTGGGTTTTCAAAAGAAAAATGAAAGAGAATGGCACTATTGATAAATATAAAGCAAGGCTTGTGGTAAAAGGCTACAGGCAACATGAAGGTCTCGATTATTTCGATACTTATTCACCGGTTACAAGGATCACATCCATTAGGATGTTGATCGCGGTAGCTGCATTGAATGGATTACAAATAAATCAAATGGATGTTAAGACCGCGTTCTTAAACGGCGACCTGGAAGAAGAGATATATTTAGAACAACCTGAGGGTTTTGTTGTTCCAGGACAAGAACAGAAAGTTTGTCGCTTAATAAAATCCTTTTTACGGGTTAAAGCAATCTTTAAAGCAATGGCATGCGATATTTGACAATGTTATGTTATCAAATGGATTTTGAATCAATGAGTGTGACAAATGTGTCTATGTTCGAAATACTGAAAAAGGATTTGTCATTGTCTGTCTTTATGTAGACGACATGTTGATCATGGGTAGTAATAATCAAATAATTAAAGCTACTAAATAGTAAGTTTGATATGAAAGATATGGGGATAGCAGACGTTATCCTAGGTATTAAAATCCATAGAACATCTGCAGGGTTGGCCTTATCACAGGCTCACTATATAGCTAAGGTTCTTGAGAAATTCAAAAGTTTGAATATAACTCCTGTGAGGAACCCTGTCGATTGTAATCTTAGTTTACTAAAGAACACTGGTAAAGCTACAACACAAAAGCTATATGCTCAAGTGTTGGGAAGCCTGATGTATGTTATGAACTGCACCAGACCTGATATTGCTTATGCAGTAAGTCTGTTAAGTCGCTTTACGAGTAATCCAAATGAAAATAATTGTATAGCTATGGTAAGAGTTTTGGGATACCTGAAGTATACTCAAAATTTTGCTTTGCATTACGAGAAATACCCCGCAGTTATAAAAGGGTATTATGATGTAAATTGGATCACCGGCTCTAACGACACTAGATCCACAAGTGGATATGTGTTCACCCTTGGTGGAGGTGCTGTGTGTCTTGGAAATCATCCAAGCAGACCTGCATTGCAAGGTTAACCATGGAAGCAGAATTTATTGCTTTAGATAAAGCCGGTGAAGAAGCCGAATGGCTTCGTAACTTTATTGAGGATGTTCCTAATTGGCCAAAACCGGTACCATCTGTATGCATACATTGTGATAGCCCAGTAGCTATTGGAAGGGCCAAGAACGTCATGTATAACGGTAAGTCTAGACACATACGTCGTAGACATGATACCGTAAGACAACTACTCTCGAATGGAATTATTACAATTGACTATGTTAAGTCTAAAGAGAACATAACGGATCCGTTAACCAAAGGGATTCTTAGAGAGTTGGTTGAAAATTTGTCGAAAGGAATGGGTTTAAGGCCTATCAATTGTTGAGCATTGCGGTAACTCTACCTAGAAGAGTGGAGATCCCATGAACTAGGTTCAAAGAGACAACTAAGTGATGGTCGACTGTTCAAACACTGTGGAGTTTTTAAACTCATACTCATTCCTAAGACAAGACAGTGTATTATGAGGGTAAGCATTTAGGCTTTTAATGATTTCTTAATCTGTTGTGTTCAGATGATGTATAGTGAGTTACATCAAAAGAAATCACCTATGTGAGTGTGAAGTGAGGGCCGCTTCTATGAGAATTTTTCAAAGGCCGATTCTCTAAAACACTCGCAGAACCAGGCAGGTGACCCACGGCCAAAATGGGCGCAACAAAGGACCAACAATGCTAGAGAAGCAATTGTGTGACTCCTATTGTCTAGGTATACACTAAAGGTTGACGGTTCAAGTCGACCTAGACCACCGATTGACCGAGTATATCCGATAGGTTTTCACTAGAGAAGGTTCAAAGGTAACTCCACCTGTCTCGATGCAGTTGTTTCTCGTTGAGGAAATTACACTTTGCATTTATACTCTTATGCATTTTTTGTCACGGTGATTTGACTTCTTATCCATGTGGGGGATTGTTGGAATTTATATATATATATATATATAAATTGTATAGACAATCTATTGGTTATGAATAAGAAGTTTGGTAGTGAAAAGGTGTGCCTTTTCGTCGACAAACAGATGTATCTTTTCATCCTAAACGATGTGTTGTTTCATCCTAATGGACATGTTGTTTCATCCTAACGGACATGTTGTTTCATCCTTGAATGGGTGTCTTTTCGTGTTGAACGAATGTGTCTTTTCGTGTCGAACGAATGTGTCTTTTCGTGTCCAACGGATGTGTTGTTTCGTCATCGAATAGGTGCCTTTTGGAACGTGACTTTACGTTGTCTATAAATAGACACTGACACCTTCATAAAATGGATCCAATTTTTCTGCACTGAAACTCTGCCGGAATTTTTCTCCTTCCGATTTTGCATGTTCCTTTTCATACTCCGGTGTAGTTTCCTCTGGCATTTTGTTGTGTTCGTTTGGGCTGTTGACTGGTAGTGCCGCCACTCTTCAGACGAAATCCGTTCTATCCTGGGAGACAAGTGTCCATCTACCTTAGGCATCAGTGAGGGGACAAATTGTCTTAAGGAGACACGTTCTGTGGGCTCGGATTTTATCCTTCTGATTTTGCATATCTGATTCATCATTCTGTCTTTCTCTAATACCTGACAAGTAAGTCTATTTTTTTTAATTGTTTATAATTGCACAGTGATAATTCTGATCATCTACCTCCTCCTCTGCTTTATACATGGGTTCAAACCTCTCAGTGATTTAACATCACCCACTGTCTTCAATAACAAATTAATCACACACTAAACTTAAACAACTATTAAGCTCCTCTTATATACTTTTTAAAAGCAGAGGCAAAGTAATAATACTGAGTGAACTGAAACTGAGCTTCTAAGATTCATTCAGTTATAAAAAACTTATCACTACAAACAAAAGTAACAATACAGATACAATGAATAAACCATAGACTATAGAGCACAAACAAATACATGACGTACAGTATTAATAATGAGGATTTAAGAAAAAATAAAGGTATGGTATGGTATGGTATCGGAAGTTACCTTATCCTCAGCAGCAAGTAAAGGAAGATTTTTGAGAAGAATCTCAACTCAAGAGGCTCAGAGTCGGGTGCCATCAAGAGGAGAAATGCCTCTGTTCAGTGTCTTTTTTAAGCTGAGCTACAAATACAAATAAAAATACATGTTTTATGGTCGCTGAAACAAAAAGAAAAAAGAAAAAAACGCAATAACACACTTAAAATAAATGGTAGAACCAACGAAATGAAATGAAATGAAATAAAAGCAGAGGCGAAAGAAAGTTCCTTTCCTGTGAGTTGAGGAGCTGCTTGTAGTTGGTAGCTTATCTTGTTGAACAAGATCTTCAACAGTATTGTTATTGTGAGTTGAGCTGAGCTTGATTGAAGAGAAGAGAAGAGAAGAGAAGGGGGCTAGGCTTAGGGTTTTTCTTTGGTGGAGAAGAGAGAGAGAGAGAGAGAGAGAGAAGAAAGAGAGGAATGAGTGAGTGTTATTAAATTAAATACCGCCCAATTTTAGATGAAAAATCTTTGAAAATTGTAAATTGTAAATTTGTGATCTGAGATGAGACTGCATCTGCATGTTTCGGATTATGCATTGAGAGGTGAGAGAGACTAAGAGCAATGGTTGGTTATTTTGATCAGTTTTGTTTTGGCCCAATCCAATCCATCTTTAATTAATTATAATAAAACTTTAAATTATAAATTACAGATTACCTGCTAAAAAGCGCGCGCGTGGTCAAGTGTCCAAAGCACATTACACTAGATCAGACACTACACTACACTGAGTAAAAGCAATGCAATGAATGGACTTGGGTCGGGTGTTATTTTCAGCAGCATCATCTTTGTTTTGTTTTGTTTTGGGCCCAATCCAATCCAAATATCCAATCCATCTTTGTTTTGTCACTTACATACATCGAGGAGGGAGGGATTTCTTAATTCTAAATAAATAAATGTTAATTAAAATGCTAATTAATATATCTGATTCTATATCCTATACTATACTACCGTATAAGGAGAGGAGGGGGGAATAAATTATTATTATTAACTACTCAATGAAAGAATTAAATTATAGAACAGTTTCGGATCTTAAAAAAATTATTTAGAAAGTATCTCATAGACTTTCTTTTACATAGAGGGCCTATAAACTTATAGGCCGACCTATTTTATATTATTTATTTTAAATTAAATAAATAAATTATTATTTTAATGGTTTTGAATAATAAAATTATATTATTTTAATTATTTTCTTTAATTATTGAACGTCTTGTAGGCTTAAACAGGCTAACAAGTCTATGTCAAGACTTTTGTTTATTAAATATACGTCATGCTAAATTTATAATTTGGGCGTGCACAAGCTAACGAATCTGGCCATGCCTAAAGTATTTTACATGTGTCTGACCTATTTAAGCTAAAGCCTATCTCTATCCAGCCTATTTACACCCCCTACTTTTAACAATGGTTTTTCGTTGTTGATTAAATGTGAGTACTATAAACATGCTTTTAACGTTGGTTGGCCCGCCCCGCCCCGCCACCAACCCGCCAAAAACGGGACAGGGCGGGTTAACCCGCCATTAAATATAGGTGGGAAAAATGAACTCACCCCATTTTATGGTGGGTTGGCGGGTCAACCCACCAACCCGTCAATTAAAATAATAAATAATTAAAATTTAAAAATAAATTATATTTTATTAATTTTTCTAATATTATTTTATTTTAATTCACACTTCTTTTAATTTTTCTCAATCTCGATCTTAAATGTATACTAATATTTGTCAAAACATTCTTTAGGAACTCATTCGTCTCCATATAAAGATAATATTTGTCATAAATAAAATTGTTATTCTTTATTTTTTCTAAGAAGTACTAATGTAAAAAAAAAATTGGATATCACAAAAATTTAATGACAAATGAAATACTACTTAATTGTAAGATATATATATATATATATAACCCGACGGGTCAACCCGTTTTGACCCACTTCTAGGCGGGGCGGGTTGAAGTGGGTTGGTGGGTTGAAAATCTCAACCCAACTCGTCCCGTTTTGGCGGGTTGACCCGCCGGGCAGTGGCGGAGCCACGTTGTGGCCTACAGTTGCCTTGGCACTGGCTTATTTAGCCACGTTCATTTAGCTACATTTGAAAAGTAGCAAATTCTGTTCAAATTTTTTGAAAATTAGCCACGTTTTGGTCGTAGCCAAAGAACCGTAGCTATTTGGGCACTAGCTGAATTTTTTGGCACTTGCTAACATGTCATGCTGGCTCCGCCACTGCCGTCGTGCTTAACCCATATTGTCACCCCTAAATTTACATATAAAGTAGAGTCATCAAAACAGGCTATCTCTTCCTGTTAGGCCCTAGCTCGCACGAGTTAAGGCAAAAAATCCTACAAATAAAAAAGCATGCATGAGCCAAAAACTTATATAATCCCACGAGATAGGGCCTGTCCACGAGCCAAAATTTCATATAAGTCAATCATTTGTCATTAATTAAAATTGTGACAGTAGCAAACAGGCATCACCAAAACCTTATCTGAAATTTCCATCCCTGATCCATCTACCGCTCCCAACTTCTACACTATATAATCAACTATAATGGAAAGAACAAAAAATCTTTACGTAATCCTCCAAGACAAGCAATCAATGAGATAAAATAAACCATGTTGTCATATAATTGAATGGAAATTGATTTCTCCGGAGAAACTATTCCCCTATTACAGACTCATAAAAATGTCTCATCCATCTTTTTTCTTTAATATAATGAGTCCCGTATATTTAATGGGTATGCAGAAGAGGAATAATTTCTTCTGCAACATGAGAAACTAGGAAAACTATTGCCACTTTGTTATTCCTCACTTTAACATAAATTCGTTACATTAATTATGCATTTGCTACTTTAGAGTAATAACCAACAAAATAGCTTTAGGCTTCTTTTCAATGGTATGAGATTCACCATTATTGCCTTTATTTTATTTAGCTGTTGATTTCATTAGCAATTTTCGTCTAGCTTCTTTCCTTTGTCATTATTTTCTATCATCCCACCATAGCGGAATGTGGTTGACCCAATTCGCAATTCAACATATAGCTATGAGTTATGAAAGTGCTTGATGAAGTTGAGGTGAAAGTAAAGGATGGGGACAGTGAATTCAGAAAATATCTCTGTCCTTTGCAGAATCTGCATCATCGAAATTCAAAACTTAGATAGAAATATAAACCATCCAAATGGAAAAATAAAAGGACGTTTGAAAAATAAACACCAAAAATGAGAAAGATCATGTGGCAGATAGTAGGGGTGTTAACGGGCCGAGCCGAGCCGAGCTTTGATCTTAACGGGCCAAGCCTGTATTTAAACGTGTCAGACTGGCCTTAGCCTGTTACCTGTTACGAATATAATATTAGCCTGTGGCCTGGTTCGTTTACAAAAAATAAAAGCCTGTCTCAAGCCTGTGGCCTGTTTATTTATTAAAAATAAAAACCTTACATTCCAATTTGTAGCCGTATTCAGCCCATTAATCATGCACTGATATGTATTTTTTTGTAAGAAAATAATAGTTGTTTCTTTTATAATAAAAAAACATTAATATTAAAAAATCAAAATAACAACATCACCTTTACTTTATTTTACGTTGCTTTTCCTTAATTTTCTTCCACATTCTAGATTTTTTACATTAATTTTTCTTCCACGGTCGCCGCCATAAGCATCATTATAAGCCGTGGAATCCGCATGGCTTATAAAAATAGATGATGAACATGACTTAGATCGGGGAGAAGAGATAGAGCAGAGACAGAAAACTGAGAAAAGGATGTTGAAATGATTAATATAAAAATATAAAAAATAAATAAATTTAATGTATACGGGCCAGCCTCCAAGGCTTCAAGGCCGGGCTTGGCTATGAAAGCCTGAGGCCTTTTAAATAAAAAAGCTTTTGCATGAGTATAAGTCTGGGCTTAATAATAAAAAAAGACGAGCCGAGCCGAAACGGGCCGGGCCTAAGGCCCCTGATAGGCCCTTGGCCTTATTATCACCCCTAGCGGATAGCATAAGTCCCACCACACCTAATAATTTCAATCATTTTTACCTTTCAAGAATCAAGTATTGGATTCGAGATAATTTACACTTTCAATCTCAGCCACTTTACCTTGAAGATCATCTCTGAAAATACACATGATAAAGCCCAAAAATGGTCAAATAGCCTACATAGTATACACAGCTAACCTCGTACACATGCATAATTGAAGTGAACTTTCTTCTTTTCCTTTTTTTCCTAAAATACAAGTATTGCTGAGTTTTAAATGCACACCTACACGGTGTCTCATACCCTTTTATAAAATTTACACATTTTAAATTGGAAAAATTAATTGTCATTTTTTTTTGTAAACAATTAATTGTCATTTTAAATTAGATGACTTTTATTTTAGGTCTCTCTGCTTCTAATTATACAGAGGAAAGAAAATATTAAAAATCATTAAATATATATTAAAACGATATAATTTTATTTAGAATAATATAAAATCATGTCCTTTAAAATAAAAAATATTTTCCCTTTTTTTTTGTAACTAAATATTTTCCCTTTAAAATTTAAAAAAGAGGACTAAAAAAATAAATAGACAACCTTATAATTTTGAAGAAATGCTTATGATAAAATAAATAAATTTTCTCTCTTTCCACCAAACAGATCATGGATTTAAAACAACAGTTATTCAGTAATCTAGATCTATAAGCGAGCACAAATATCTAGAATTTTCTCCACCTTTCATATATATATATATATATATATATATATATATATATATATATATATATATATTATTAAGACATTTCTGTTTCAGAATATGGTAGTGGACTAGTGTCATCTCTATACATGTCCATGTATCATATATATTTGTCATCTTCTTACGTCATATATGTTTTTATCAATTAGGTAGAATAATTACTCCTTTTCAAAAAATATAACAACTCTTGTTGATAATTTTTACTAAATCGTCGTGAGTTTGATTCATGTTGATGCTCCTTCATAGGTCAATTACATGTAAGTACCACTGTAAGCACTTGCTGAAACATGTAAATAGAACAATTTTACCCCTTTTATGTAACCCTGCTCAATCATAATTTGAGGCTATATGATCCAAAGAGTTATCTACTCCTCTTATATAACTCAAAAACATTAACATATTGAATAATCTATGGACATTTATACTAGTAATTGACACTTCGGTATCATTCACAAAAATTTTAGAAAGCTAAATTTTCCATCCACATTAGACTCATCAGTCTTTACAAATAATCTTGTTCAATCATTCACAAAAAATGTCGATGTTGATCAGACTAATTATTAACCAAACAAGAACAATAGTGAAAATAAAAGTATAAAAATAGAAAGAATGCATGGTTACGTGACTTGTTGGTTATACAAACTCAAAGAAAATACAAATGAATGGAGGTCAATCTCAGTAGAGAACAAATCTGGGAAGCCAAAGAATTAAATTTGAATCCCATTTACAACTACATAGACAACAAATAATTGGTGTTATCAACTACATAGACAACAAATAATCCGAGTCAATCATTTGTGTAATAATCTGAGTAAATCATTTGTGTAGGATCATAAAGATCAAAGTCAGAATCAAAGTCCAAGTCCAAGTCTTCATTTAAGATTGAGCCTATTGAGCTTAAATTGGTAAGATGTGAAGCATAACTGCCATCCTGGCTTTGGTCAGCCAACCCCTGAAATGGCACAATATTACTTGTTTGCCTAGGACTAATCATCTCACCAGATGAAGAGGATATTTAAAAGGACTGACTTGCTGGGTTGCCTTAGACCTGATTCTTTTCAGTCGAAGTCTTTATTTCTGCAGCAATTAAAAAAACAAATAAAGTTCTATAAATGAAAAACTATGGTTTTATGAAATTAAAGCAGAAAGGAAAAGAAAAAAATACCTGCAGATGGCTGGCCACATGCGCCCTAGTAAGATGCTTCTCAGCCTTCATCAATTGAAGAATTTTTCTAGGTACAACCTCTGCAATCAAAAGAACATACAAATGTGTCAGACTTCATTAACAATAATGCCATGACATCTACTCCAGTGCACTACAGATTAGGAAGAGTATTTGAGAAAGCATTCAAAATAATGTTGAACAAAAAAATACAGCAATTGGAAAAATACAGCAAACATATACTTTTGCAATACAAAAAAAAAACCCAGAGTTTTCACAGGAATGGAAAAAGGCATCATTGTTCCATTTTTGGCAGCGAATGGAAGACACAGTTGGGACCAATTGGGCAGCTTCCAGCTCTCATGAGACCAAATTAATCATGATCGAATTAAGGAAAATTTGAATTTTGATTTGTTCAGTTTTCGAGAGATGCCAAATAAGTATATTAGCTTACTCCAAGGAAAGGATTACTGAAATAGAGGAATACATGGGCAGTGGATTTGTTTGTTATTTGGAAATGCACACTGGTATTAACAACGGAGAATCCCATTTTTTATTTTGGTGCAGATTCCAATATTATGACAGAAATTATATATCCAAGTGGGGCTGAGACAGATGTTCGAAGAATTATGGTTGGATTCTGGGCAGTGGATGTGAAGACACTTGTGGAAATAAAGTTTGCAAAGAGAGGTGATGGAACTAGTTTTCACATTGTAATATTATTAGGATTTGATTGCTATTTCTACACAAAAATATAATAAAAGTATTGCTAAAATAAAGCAGAAACATCAATTGATTGACCAATTGTAGCAATTAATAACAATTAAGATAATGTTGGACGTTTAGCAAGTGCACTAGTCGTACAAGTAATAAAATGATGAGTAAAGATCGTTCCCACGAGGAATTGTGTTCAAACACCAAAATACCATAGAAAACTAATTTGAATCAAATAAAAGTTTGTAAAAATCATGAATAATTTGTCACCAGAAAATTGATTTTGAGCAAATTGACACAAAGTAAATATGGATTAGGAATTAATAAAAACAACAAGTAGTCAGAAAACAACTTTCCTCCATGATAACCCATATAAAAATTGATCATATGATGAATTCCTTTCCATGTGATGTTAATCAACCTTTTACTTATCATCAATGTAATCCCTTACTACCCTGATAGAAACATTAATCAGAAACCCCAATCCCTTGGTGATTTCTTTCTTAATACATGCATGAAATACTAAGGTTTTAAGATTACATCAGAACTCTAGCATCAATCCCTTGAGTACTAGAATTCTGATGTTGAGATTATCAAATACAGAAGTCATATAAACATCCCTGTTCTATACTACTTCTTTGATAGAAATAATTAACTCAGAAAATCTCAAATCAGCACATGAAAAATACTTCATCATATTAATCAAATCAACATAATATTATCATGGAGTTCCATTGCATTCAGACTACAAAGACTCTACTCAGACATGACTAAGGAATAATTAAGAGAAGAAGAAACAAACTTCATTTCCATGTTGAAAGTCTTCAATCTCCAAACTATTACAAGGAAATCCTAATACAAAAACTAAGAGAATTTAGAGAGAAGTCAGACTGAGTTTAAGAGAGAGAGAGAGTTCAGATCCCCCAAGATCTTTCTCTAAGTGTCAAGGCTTTGCCTTATATAGTGTTACAATTAAAAACAGAAAACTGATGTGGGCGCTAAAACGTCCATAAGTGGCCGTTTTAGCGTCCATGCTTTACGTGTGCTCAACTGCTTTTAACTGATTTCAACGCTAAAACGTTAAGGAATGACCGTTTTAGCGTCCAAACTTGGTGAATGCTCAACTAACTTTAACTGACTCCAACGCTAAAACGTTTGATTTGGACGTTTTAGCGGTGAAGACCAGAATCTTTTTCCACTTTAGGGCGCTAAAACGCATATTGCAGGCCGTTTTAGCGTCCAAGACCAGCAATTTTCCATCTTCTTAGTGTAGCAGCGCGCTAAAACGCTCTGTGTGGACGTTTTAGCGCTCATCACCAGCAAGTTTTGGCCTCTTTCTGTAACAGGGCGCTAAAACGCTCAGTGTGGACGTTTTAGCGCTCAACACCAGCAAGTTTTGGCCTCTTCCTGTAACAGGGCGCTAAAACACTCAGTGTGGACGTTTTAGCGCTCAACACTTAGGCAATTTTTCTCCTCTTGAGCTCCAGAATCTTCTTCCTTCTCCAGTTGTCTTTCAAGCTTGCTTTTCCTACAAGAATCATACAAATTTCCAATAAAGCTCTTGAACTTGTAATTGAGGACATCTTAGGACATTAACCTTGTTTTTCATCATTTAATCACACAATTTGATCCTAATTCCTGCTAAAAACCATGATGAACTAAGGGTTCATCACAATTCCCAGATTTGAATATTGTTGTCCTCAGCAATAACTTTAAAGACAGAGAAAGACTTGAGATTCTTTACACATGAAATTTATGAGGTTGGATTGAAATATGACAGATCAACTTTCCAAGATACAATCTAACAACCCAGCAATCTATCTTTTACTATGACTTGCTTAACCTCATTACAATGACTTTCAACATATCAGTAAGATGAAATGCAGAGACCTTCAACACAAAACACCCCCTCACTTGGAACTTCTCAAAAATTGTGAGAATAAACTCTCTTGCACTCTAGTGTCTAAGGGTGTACTCATCACTCAATCTCCACTGCACTCAAACTACTATAAGCTTGCCCATCTTCTCACTTTCCATAGTTACAGTGATTCATAAGCAGAACAAAAGAGGCTTTGGTGGTATGACTTGACTAAGAATAGGATTCTGTATAGAAGAAGGAAAAATGGCTTGGCATGTAGTTGGCTAAAGGTAGGATTTGATGTTGCAGAAGGTTAGATAAATGGATCAGATTCAGATAAGAGGAGGATCACTATTGAATTTATCTATGTACTCCTTAATCCTTCTCATTCTCTTCTTCCTTTTCATTTGCTCTTTTCACAACCTTTTCTACAACTTTTCTTTTTCTTGAACTTCCTTCCTCTTTTTCTTCCAACTTTCAACACTTTGTGTTGTTTTGATTTCCCTTTTTCCTCATTTCCTTTTTCTTTTCCTTTTCCAAACCAAGCACTTTGTGCCTTTACTTCCTCATTTCCCCCTTTTTTTTTTATTGCATTCTTCTTTTTCTCCAAATTTCCAACACTTAACACTTAATATTTTTGTTCATTGCAGAAACACCTTTCCTACAGAGCCTTCCTCCTTACCCCTTATCTGAACACATAATCTGAAAATTTAGGATCTGGAATAAGTGCAGGGCTCTTAGTTTTATCACAAAAATTCTGGCTTAAGGCTTCCATGCAATAAGAAAATTTGGTTCAAAAGAAAAATGCCTCAATGAGCTCTACTTTACAAACCATGAACTATTTCAAGTTAGAAACAGGGCAAGTTCTAGAGTTACTCATACAGTGAAGTGTTCTCTGAACAAAAAATTTTCTGTATAGGCTCAATGTCTCACAGTTCAGAGTTCATGCTTGAATTCCTCTATATACATCAACCTGATCTCTCTACTCCTCACATAACATGAGTCATGCAAACATATCATTTAGCACATATGCAGGGATTTCAAATTGCATCAACAAATGTTTAATCCATCATGTAAAACTTTGATCATCCTATCCTCATAAAATTCACATCATCTCAACTCTAAATCCAACCTTTGTACATATAAAACACTTCCTAAACTACCTAAAACTATATTCACAAGAATTTTAAAAGAAAGGATTGAGATGTTTCCCTGTTTGTGGCTCATCAACTGTGTGTCATCATCAACTGTGTGATTCCACCATAATCATGTCATTCATTCACACCCCATTCCCAGATTTAAACGTTGCTGTCCCCAGCAACTAATTTAAATCTAAAAAGCAGTTGACAAATTCTGAAACACATTCACATATCAACAAATAGCATCAGTACTATTTAAAAGTGCATCATTCAAACAGAGAATCTCAATGTACTAACAAATATACAAAATGAAAATAATACCACAATCAACTAAAAATATCCAAAATAAAACCATAAAACAGAAAATGTATAAAAACAAAATGAGAAGTCTAATCAGTAGACTCTTCATCATCACTAAACACCAAATATGAGCCTGGATCAGCAGTAGGCAAGGGGTTGTACTCAGGATCAACACCCCTGTCCTCATCCATAGCACCAGTATCAGCAGCAGCAGCAGCAGCAGTGGTCTCTGTGGTAGTAGCATCAACACCAGGCTGTCTCTCTGGAGTGGGTGCAGCATGGGAAGATGTAGCACCATCAGTAGGCGCAGCTCCATCCACATGATCAGCATAGTGTGTCCGGGCCATTGCGTCAAAGGCTTCCTCCTCATCAGAATGAGGGTATACAGCAGGCTGATAATCAATAACATCTAAGCCCTGAGCCTCACATATAGATTTCAACATCGTCACCATGTATGTCTGAAATGAGTGCTGGCTGGACTGCATAAACCGGAGACGCCTGCACAAATGTCTCATTCGAAAGTCAGTGTTCACCGTCCATTGCTCCCCTGTCCTTAGCCTCTCTTCAAATTCATCATCACTCTGAGTTGTAGATTTCCTACCAGGAGTCAATCCTGTGACCTCCCCTCCTCCTATCTTCAATTGCTTTGTAATCATGGCGGCATCAATTGTAGGGTGCAATTTAGTTGGTGCCCCATTATCAGTAACATCTACACCAGCTTTCTGACAAAGCAACTGAATCAAGGAACAGTGACCCAAAGCAGCAGAGTCACTGTCAGAGTGAGCCATATCATAAATGCTGTCCTGAAGGAGAATAAGAAGTTCCACCTTCGCCCTTGTCATGATAGTGTGAATCAGGACAGCTCTCTTCAGGATAACCTCTGCCTGGTTGGAAGAGGGCATGACATTTGAGATTACAAAGTGAAACCAGACTCTAGCCTCACCATTTAAATGCCTCAACCAAATCAACTTAGGAGCAACCTTATCCTTGGTTAACTCCCAAGTTTCACCAGGTTTGGCTATCGTCTGCAAAATAGGCTCAGCTGCCCCCATCTTGGTCCAGGTGTCAAAGTTTGGGTCACTCCTCCTTGGTGGAATTTCAATATTCTGCCAGTTTCTCCTGAACTCACAACTGGCATTGTGGATATTGTCACAGAACCTTATCTTCAGCAGCTTTTGGATAGTGTGAGCATCATACTTCACTTTCTTTCCCCTCACCCAGCTAGTGAAAGTCCTCTGGCCTCCTTGATCTCCATTAAATGCATTAGCAAAGAATTCCCTTGCTATGTTAGGACTGCTATCACCCAGTATTCTTCCAAAAGTTGCCCAATCCCTGGTCTTCAGCTGAGACTGAAACTGGGGATATTCATCCTGTTCTAGAACAAATTTTCTTTCTCTAACAAATGGCCTCTTGGAAGTCTTGTCAGTATACCTTTTCTCATGTTCCTCACTTTTCCAAAAGTGAGCATCAAACTGTGGGGTAAACTCCACAATTCCAGATTTAGAACTCTTGTAGTGGGGAATTTTGATCAAAACATGTATGAATTACAACCCCACAATGCCATAATGTAGACCCTCAATTTTGTATGAAACAGGGCCTGGGCGCTAAAACGGTCGCACTGAGCGTTTTAGCGTCCTGGCCTTAAACGTGTGTAAAAACTGGACGGGACCTTAATGTGTGCTAAAACGGTCACACTGAGCGTTTTAGCGCTAGGCCAATTTTTGGGTCAGGCATTTCCACGAACACCTTGTGTGTGTGTACGCTGGGTTGTTGTTTGAAGACAACTGAGAACCAACACTCACTGGATTTGTTGTCTCATTCCCAAAATACCAGTCAAAAGCAAAAGTTCAGGAGAATAATACCAATAAAACTAAATCAACATGCAATCCTTCGAAGATACAGGCAATCAACATGTGAATGCCCTAAAAAATGCCCAATAATTGCATGCTTCAGATATGATGAGTGATGGAGGGAATTGAGATGAGTTACATACCTTGATGTTGATGAGAAGATGTGGAAGAAACTACGAAGATGGATGATACAAATTTGAGATAAGGATTGCGTTGTGGAGAACAGAGGCAAAGTATAAGAATGTAAGAGGAAAAGAGAAGAGGAACTCTGTTATATCGAATTAGTGACAGGGCGCTAAAACGTTGGCTTACCAGCGTTTTAGCGTCCTTGTCCAGAGAAAAATACACACTTTGTGCAGCACAGCGCTAAAACGGTCAGACTTAGCGTTTTAGCGCTGTTGGCCAGAGTGCATGGATTGGTATTGTCAGTGAACGCTAAAACGCTCATAATGAACGTCTTAGCGCGCACAACCAGAGAGTTTCATAATGATGGAACTCTGGGGACGCTAAAACGGTCATGGTTGACGTTTTAGCGCCCAGCACATAGCAAAAAATTTCTCTTTGATTTTTCAAAAAAAAAATTTCCTTTTTCTTCTTCCTCTTATGGATATGGTATGAACATGGAATTACATACCTAGTACAGTGGGTTGCCTCCCACTCAGCGCTTGTTTAACGTCACGAGCCTGACGGTTATGATCTATTTTACCTCTAATAGAGCAACTGTCAGTAGTTGCCTATCCACAGCACTTCCAACATATAACTTCAATCGTCCAAAGAACTGACCATTGGTTTCATATCCTTTGTAAAAACAAACGAAACTCATCCAATTCATCCAGTTGTAATAATCTTTTCTGTCCCGCTGCTTTGGAATCAAAATTCAGATATCTCACAGCCCACAAAGCCTTGTGCTCCAATCCAACTGGCAAATGGCATGCTTTTCCAAACAGCAACTGAAATGGAGACATCCCAATAGGAGTTTTGAAAGCGGTCCTGTATGCCCATAAGGTGTCATCAAGTTTCTTGGACCACTGGGTCCTAGCATTCCCAACAGTCTTCTCCAATATTCTCTTCAATTCCCTGTTGGAAATCTCAACCTGACCACAAGTCT